>NC_053031.1:23567500-23591324 GCF_016746235.2 Drosophila teissieri
CTTTAAGTAACACTTAAACTCTGACATTGTACTAGAGCAATTTGTAGCAATTATTATATCATCTACATATAACAATAAGTATATGTTTTTAGAAATTTCTCCTTAAAATATACATACAACGATCAACTCCTAGATTTTCAAAACCAATTTCCTTGAGTACATTTTCGAAAACTTCGAACCAACGCCTAGCAGCCTGCCAGCCATGAATAGCTTTATTAAGCTTACAAACTGTGTTCTTATCATGTGTCAAACCCTTTGGAACTGTCATGTAAATTTCATCTTTTAAGATTCCATTTAAAAAGGCAGTTTTTACATCCATATGATGAACTTTTAATTTATGTTGATTTCAAAATGCTAGAAGAAATAGAAAACTTGAAATTCGTGCAATTGGTGCAAGTGTTTCTTCATAATCAGTCAAATATTCTTGCGTGAATCCACGCGCAACAAACCTGGCTTTATATTTTACCAAATTACCAAATCCATTTTGTTTTATTGTAAATACCCACTTGCAATCTACTAAGATTTTGTTTTTAGGCCTTTGCACCAAGCACCAAGTTTCATTTTCAAAATGAGATCTTAACTCATTTTGCATGGCTTCTTCCCAAAGAGCCTTATCTCTATGAAATTTAATTTCTTCAAAAGAATTGGGAATATCATTTAAATATGTTTGGGCATTCATTAAACATTTTTCTTACAACCTATAAGATACTTTTGGCTTCTCTTTAATTCCATCACTGCGCCTGAGTTCTTCATTATTTTCACCAATTTTCAAAATTGGATCGGCATTCTCTAGATTTGTGGAATTTTCATTACTCTGAACATCTAATTTTAAACCATCAGATACATAAACTATCAGATACATCATCAATTGATGATTGACCATTTTCCATTTCAACCAATGCAAAAACAGACTCTTTACCATCTTCATTTATTTTTTCATATTCTTTTTCAGAATTGGAATCACTTTCCTTAACACCATCAAGTTGAGACACAGAGTCAGTTTTATGTTCAGATCTTGTTTCATACACCACATCATCTCTAGCTATCATAAACTTCCTCTTTTCCACATTCCACAATTTCAACCCATTTGGTTCATAACCGACATGTATACACTTTATCGATTTTTCATCGAACTTCTTTTTAACCCCTTCTGTTATTTCAACTGATCATTGTAGCTTTTGAATCATTCGATAGTGTATCGATATTTTCAACAAGTATGCAGCACATTTTTGAGTTATTCGAGTATCCGAAAGTAGGGAATAGTTTTGTACAACAAAAAATTGTTTTTGGATCGCAAGCTATTGCATCGGATAAGAGGTTGTGAGATCAGATAAAAGACTGGCTTCGCCTTATTAGGATAAAACAAAAGTGAATCAGCTGGTCCTGAGTTCCTCTTCGATATCATCTGACGGACCAGTGTCCACAGTCTTCCCGTGTTCTAGCCTCAACATTTTTCGGTACCGTCTTTTCACTTCATAGTGACAAAGAGAAGAGACGTCCCGCAATTAGAAAATCTTTCAACCACGTGAAGGAAAAAATTCCTAACCAAAATATATACATATTGTGAGGAGTTGAAAACTCCGCACAAATGCAGATGATGTTTGCATAAGGAGGGCCTGCCGTTGCCAGTTACGCAACCAGTCAGTAGTAAGTGCAGCAGTAACGGCAGTGCGAGACGGAGGAGAAAGAGAGTTTTGAGATTCTGAACCAAGAGAAAGAGAGTTTGGAGACTCTGTACCTGGAGAAGGAGAGTGTGGAGACTCCGAACCTGGAGAAAGAGAGTTTGATGATGAAACTGTAAAAAAGAGAGTTTGGAGAGACAGAAGGTTTGAAGGGGAGTAACGGTACAAGATGGACTTTGGACCGGGCAAACGATAAACCCGTGGACTTTTGATCCGGAGACTGCAGACTACAGGGATAAACCGTTAACGGAGGCCTATATAAGCAGGCCGAACGCTGGAAGCGGGACAGTCAAGTAGAACGAGTATACAAGTCAACAACGTAAAGAAACAAAGTCAGCAGAGGAGCTACCACCGTGACTGTCAGCAAGGGACAAGATCGCTACGTCAAGACGTTCGTGACAAGGAAAGTCTCCGAATTGAGACGAAGGTAGCTAAGGTCCAATACGACGAAGCACGGGTAGTCCGGAAGCATTCAACAGGCGAGGCCGAACCGAAGAGGGTCCCAAATAGGCGACAGAAATTGTGGTGTAGACCCGGTCGACTGTGTCGGAGACTGAGTACGTGAACCCGGCGATTGCCTGGTGTGTCCGAGCGATCAGAGCAGGCGTGGTACCGGCGCCACCAGTCCGAGCAGACGTGGGGTTGGCGTGTTGCTGTTCCACCAGGTGTTTGCCTTGGGGATCGCAGCCGTTAGCTGCCGTGAGTCCGCATACGATGAAAAATCCTTAGACGACGAGAGCGGCGAGACTGCGTAACGAGGCCGTTGAGCAGATCATCCAGCACTACGACGGGAGAGCGAAGACGTCCGGATAATCATATCGAACTGTGGATCTAAGCAAGAATGAATACCTCAGAAACGAAAACTGCAAGTGTTGTTACTGGTAACCGGGTGATCACGTTTTAATATAAATTTGGTGGGACAAAAAGCAGTATGGGTAGAAGTTGGATATACCGTCTCAAAAAGGAGGACTTCGCACATGTCGCACAGAGGTTGCGCATATCACTGTCCGGAAGAACAGAGGTCATGCGAAAGGCCCTGGCGGAATACTACGCAGAGACGGAAAACGACCCAAAGCTCGCAGCAATCTGGACAGAATTGGAGGCAGCATATCCAGACAGAACAGGTCCAAGCGTAAAACTGACGAGCCCCGAGGGTGAAGACCTCGTAGCAAGTCTGAGCATGGAGGAGATGTAGCGAGAAAGTCAACGGAGAGAGACGAGCAGGGAAAGGCCAAGTCCGGAAAGACCCAGACCCAGCCAGCCGAACAACGCAAAAGTAGCAAAACAAGCCAGGGAATGGTCTTTTCGCTTTGACGGAGAAGAAAAACCCCTCGAATTCCTGGAACAGGTGGAGTGGTCCGCAAACACGTATGGTTTGGACCTGAACATGATTCATCGAGCCATGCCGGAATTGATGCAGGGAAAGGCTCTGAAGTGGTACATATCGAATAACAAACACCGGAGGACCTGGGCCGAATTCATAGATAGTTTCCAAACATACTTCCTGCCCAGTGGGTACTTTACGAAACTCGCCGGCAAGGTGAAGCAATGGAAGCAAGGGTTTAGGGAAGCATTCAAGGACTACATGGTCGAGATGCAGACCCTGTTAAGACCCCTTGGGTATGGGAAAATGGAAACGCTAGAGATCATCAAGGAGAACTGTACGAGGAGCTGCACAAGGAACTGGAAGCCTTCGCGGAAGAACATAAATTCAGCCGCAACACACGTAACGTGTAGAAGGTGTGAGGACGCAGTAGATCAAGGTACACAGACCCAGGAACGTTGGGCGCAATATACCCCGGTCCAGTACAGGTGACAAAACGCAACCCTATGGAGGCCTCCAGTCACCACTCAGAGACACGATGAAGGCAACTCGGGTCAGAACCCAACCCATATCGCCAACCCGCAAGAAGCATGGCGCAGGTGCGGTGGACATGACCATTATGCAAGAGGCTGCCGAAACCAGAGGCTGCTGTATTGCTGGATGTGCGGGAAAGTAGAAATCCGAAGTACGGAATGCAGCCAGAGAACGGGAAATGGCCAGCGATCCCAGCCGCAGAGAGGCGAGCCGGGGTCGCAAGGTGCCGCCTCTCCAATCTAACTGGCAAATTAATCGAAGAGGAGCAGCAGTTGTCCGCAGCGGTAGCGATCGAGGGGGACACGTTCAAGGCCACGATCGACACCGGGGCGATAGCAAGCTTCATAAGAGAAGAGCTGGCGGACAAGCTGGCTGCCCATGGAACTATTACAAGGATACGACGGCAGGTTAGGTTGCAGATGGAGGGTGCGGCGAAATCAACGCAAAGCTCGAAAAAGGAGTGGAGTTCGGCAACGAGAAAAATGCCAATTCTTCAAGCTAGAACTACTTTACTTAGAGCACCACATCACAAGCCAAGGGATAGGCACGGACCTAGAGAAGGTAGCAGCTATAGCCCAGCTAGAACCACTGTCATCAGTCCGCGAGCTGAGACAATACTATAATGTTTGAAAGGATTCCAAAGAAGGTTCGGTGTTGTAGAGTCAAAGCGTCTGCTCTGTTAGAGTTACTTTATTAGAATGCATCTTGAGCGCTCGTCTTGGGCTGAGCTGACCCGTACATATAATACTTATTCTATATACATATTCATAAGCATGCAGAAGGTATGCATATACATTATGTATAGCCTGACCACTTATGACCCGATTCGTTCCTTAGTATAACTTTATCCCCTATTTTTAATTGAAAATATTGTCCCTAAAGTTTGGTGATGATATGCGGTAGATGTTAGGTTTTCTATCTTGTGTATGTATTTGCACATATCTAAAATTACATTATTTTTATACTCGGTACCCATGTCCGAAATTAACGTCTTCATTGGACCGTACTTTAGTATACAATTTTCGAATATAGCTTTTGCGACAGTATTTGCGCTTTTGTTTGCAACCGGTTACTAGATACTTCGTTAAATCACATATAAGTGTGACGATGTATTCGTTGCCATATTCTGATTTCGGTAGTGGTCCAACTGTGTCCACTATCACTATATCAAAAGCATTTGTTAAGGTTTCTGTTTGAGTCATTGGGGTCTTTGTATGTGTCGTTGTTTTCGACATTTGGCATTTATGACATCTACGTATGTACTCTCTTATATGACGAGTCATATTTTTCCAATAATAGTGTCTTTTTATTTTCGCTAGCGCTCTTGTAATGCCTGTATGACCTCCTTGAATTGGATCGTCATGATATGATTGTATCTCTTTTTCAGTTTTTATAATGGTCACCGGCTGGAGTAGCGCTACTCTTAATGATTTCAACTTTATATTGCCCATATTTTTGAAAATATCTATTGAAATGGTTTCAAAGATTTTTTCACTCGGTGCCAATTTGAGTTGGCTGATGCATTGGTATATAAATCGTCAACATCAATTCTTGCAATAACTTTATTTCCTCGTTTTAATAAACAAATAGATTCAGTTATTCGCAAGGCCACTACTAATCGTACTTCATCATTTGTTATGACTTCGTATACGTTGGGCTTAGATACATTTTGGATACTTTGCCTAGGCAATAGTTCCTTATTTGTTACTGTACAGTTTTTATCTTGTCTACTTTATTGCCTGGCAGTGACTTTCAGGGCTTTATGTTGCATGTCTTTGAGTTCTGTTATATTTATACGCGAGAGTGCGTCTGCTACAAAATTATCTTTCCCCTTTAGGTATTCTACAGTGAAGTCGTATTCTTCAAGCTCTAACCGCATGCGAGTTAATTTAGAACTGGGATTAGTCAAAGAAAATATGTACGTTAATGGTCTGCGGTCCGTTTTAATGGTGAAATGTTTGCCATAAATGTGTGGTCTAAAATGGGTAATTGCCCAATGAATTGCCGCTAGTTCTTGTTCCGTTGTACTCTTATTGCTTTCTCCTTTTGTAAATAAACGTGATGCATAAGCTATTGGGAGCTGAATCTCGTTACGGTTCTGAGTTAGAACTTCTCCACAAGCTTGTTTACTAGCATACGTTATAATGCAAAATTCTTTGCGAAAAACAGGATATTGTAATAATGTGGGGTGCATAAGATTTTCTTTAAGGTATTCGAATGCGTTGTGGCATTCGCTTGACCATTCAAAAGGGACATTCTTTTTACATAATCTAGTTATGTTCCGTGAATAGTCGGCGGAATTCCTTATAAATCGACGATAATAGTTGCAGAATGCTACAAATCGTCTTGTGCTGTCCGCATCATGAGGGACAGGATAATTTTTGATGACGTCATATTTCTTGTCATCTGGCAATACTCCTTTGTCTGTGCATTTGTGACCTAGGAATGTCACTTCGTGCATGAAAAATGAACATTTTTCTGGATGCAACTTTAGGATATATGTCCTACATACATTAAAAATGTCAGTTAATTTTTTAATCATTTGTTTTTCGGAACATCCTATCACCATTAAGTCATCCATATAAAGAAATGCCTGAGAGGGTTATATACCCGAGAATGATATAGTCATCATCCTCTGAAATGAATTTGGTGCTATTTTAAGACCAAATGGTAATTGCGTGAAGCGATATGAGCTGTTGAAAAAGATGTTATATTTCTTGAGTTTTCCTCAAGTTCTATTTGGTGGAAACCTGACATTAAGTCGAGGCATGAAAAGTATTTAGCTCGACCTAGTTGATCTAAAATTTCATCAATTCTAGGGTGAGTGGAAATTTGTCAGAAAGTATCTTTTTATTTATTTGACGATAGTCAATTACTTATCGCCATTTCTTCTCTTGTGAATTTGGTAATGATAAAAAGAGTGATAAAAAGAGTGGGCTGTTATACTCAGATACAGACGGTTCGATGAATTTGTCGCTAATTAATTTCCCTACTTGTTTTTGAATTTCTTCAATATGACTACGCTGGCTTCTGTAGTTTTTTATATAAATGGGTTCATCATCTTTGAGTCTTAATGTTAGTTTATAAAAATTGTTTGTTGATATTGGTTCGGTTTCCAGTTCGAACACATCACTATACTGTGTGCATAATTCAGTTAATTGATTTTTAAATTGGTCTGGAAAATTTTTCTTAAGTTTTGAAAGTACTTGTTCGCTTCTATTTTCAGTGTTGGTATTATGAATGTCATAATCTTTGAAATTTTCATATTGGATTTTGTTTACTTTGACCAATTGGTCGATATTAGTTGTATTTATAAGTCGAATGTATACATGTTTGGATGCTGCTATTGTATTTGCAACATGAATCCCATTGTGTATTTCCTGATTGGAAACAAATATGTGATCATTTACAGCATTAATGTCTATTTTCCGAATAACTTATGATCTGACTGGCAGAAGAACTGTATTCTTGCCAGCGCTTTATGTTATCGGGACATATATTGGATAATTTAAATTTTGGGGTCTAATGATAAACCAGTCTTCACTTGGTTTGAAATCTAGTTGACAATTGAATTTCTTTATAAAATCAATGCCTATTATTCCATCATATGGTATTGCAAAATTTGGGTCTACCAAATGAAATTTATGTGGAATAATATATTTTGTTGACTGGAGTTCTATTGAGGTTGTTCCTCGAGACTTTATCACACCTTGGCCTATGCCTTCGATGATTATTATTTTTTCACTTTGAATTTTGAAGTTATCAAAATTTACTTTCAAAAGTGAGATATCTGCACCAGTATCTATGAGAAATGTTAGTTTATTTTCAGTTGAATGATAATGGAAAGTTACGAATATATTAAGACTATAATTGATGGAATGAACTTTTACATTTATTGGTTGTTTCTTAAAGGGTTCTGTGAGTTTTCCGACATATTTTGCGCGATTCTCACATTGCTATTATTATTATTTCCCTGGTTGTAGTTTCCGCGGCCCCTCCCTTGGTTTTAACCTCGTCTACCTCCACGGTTATTATAGTTATTATTATTGTTGTTATTGCTGCCTCAGTTGTAATTGCTGTGGTAGTTATTTCTTCCACGATTATAACCTCGGCCTCCACCTCGTCGATAATAGAGTACAGTGTTACTTTGCCCTGTTATCTCTGTGCAACTGTTTACAAATTTGGAGATGGCATCATTCATGTTTGTGAATGTGCCTGCTTGCATGATAAGTTTTACCTTATCAATGGAGCAATTCTGTATCATTGCTTTACAGCTGTTGTAGTGCTGTATTTATTTGCTAAGGACTGGCTGAGACCTTCACCAAAGACATTAGAATAACAAGATGCGTAACGCCATACGATTTTTTTGCACATGATTTTCTCGTCGTGGCTTTTCAAGTGGCTCCAGGCTCTCTCGAAATTTTGTTCAAAAGCCAGAGAGCGGAGAGCTCTAGAGCCACCAGCTCTCTGGTACGCATACAGCGACAGCTGACCACTGTATTGGTGCACACGTATGCACATGCATTGTAAAAATGACAAAATATGCCCTTCATCTTAGAAGTTCTTAGACTTCAAATCTATATTATTTTTTATAAATTGACACCACTTAAAAACTCTAGTCTTGCATTGCCTTAACATAACAACTATTCAAATTCAACACAGAAATAATAATAGCACAATCTATGTACAAAAAAATGCATAATAATTTTAAAAGATGACTTTATATTAGAATAATTGTCATTAGAGTATTCAGCGTGCGACGTGTGAAAAATATAAGAAGACAATGATTCTTCGGTGCTTATGTCCGCACTTCGTGCTTCAAGAAATCAATTTTGCAATAAACAGATTCCATATTTTTATTTATTTTATATATATTAATTTTTTAATATGAATTATTTGTATGAAATATTTATTTTTGAAATGTAATTTCTTTTTTTGGAAATTCTTTATTTTAAATTACAGTAGTAATAATAATTTACTTTGTATACGTTTTTATTATTTACTGTAGTTATTTAGTCAAATTACTAGTATGAAAATTATCCATTCAGTTAATTTATTTTCTTATATTTCATTTTGTTGTTTTTAAAACAGCGCGCAATTATGGGTAGAAAGAAAAGCGCGCCAATTTTTTTTGTTTTTTCTTAAAACGTTTGCTTAAAGCTGACTATACGTAGAGCTCCTCGATTTTTTTAAATTTCGCTATATAATTGTATTTATAATCAATTAAAGTCGTTTTGTTGCATTGGTAAAGTACGGAAATATATTACATATTAATAGTTATCAATATAAATATAAATATGTAACCAGTAACTAATTCGAGCGGCGATTTTATCAAACGAATATTAAAAAAACTTTTTTCAAACCATTATAGTTTTGAATCGAAATTGACCAAAACATTAATAAAATTCGTTTCTTAGATCAAAATTGATTTCGGCCCGAAAATCGTCTTCTAGCAGAAGCACGCACACATACACACTATCTCCTTTAATGTTTTTACTCACACAAGCAAGACAATTCAATTTTTAGATTTTTACGCTCTCAATTTTAGGCGAGCGAAAAGAGAGCAATTTTGGTCGTCACCAAAAAAGTGGCTGCATAGTGCAAAACCAATGTATGGCCGTTACGCATCTTGTTATTATAATGTCTTTGCCTTCACTGATATTTCAGAAATTGTTATTGTTTCAGATTTAAATTCAATTTGGTCGCTTTCATCTAGTGTTTCAATGTCACTATCGGACTCAGCGCCGCTTGATTGAACAGATTATTCGTCTAGTTCTTTGAACTGGTCTGTGTTGAATTCAACCAATTGTTTTAGACTTTCTGGTACATTTATCAGAATATGCCTTCTTTTTCTGATATTATTTAATCTTGTGTTTGGGGATTTCATAACCCTTAAACATTTGTTATTATGTTCAGATGTGAGTCTATTTGCATATTTATTTACTAATGTAACTATTTTATTATATTCTCCTACTACTATCTCTATATGATTTTTCAAAGTTTCAGATTTTATTACTGCATCTCTATTGATACATTTATAAGACTTATTAAACTTATAGCGAAATTCGTCCTTTCGTATCGCTATTTCGCTCCATTCCATTCTTGTCGTTAAAAAAAAAATCTGGTCTAAACGATTTGCCCTATTCATATAACGTTTTTTGATGATTTTGTTATGCTTAACATAAATTGTAAGCATAAATTGTTGAATTTGCACTATTGTAATGATCAGCAATAAGATCCACAACGCATTTATATCGTCTGTGTGATCTATAATTTTTACGTTATTAACTACGTTGGCAGTATTGTCTTTTGCCTCACTAGAATCGCTAAACCATCCCATTTTTACTTTATATTCAATGAAACGTTTTTTGAAGGAAAAAGTGAGATTTTCTATTTATGAGTTTTTCTCATTATTATTATATTATTTTCTTCTTCTACAAAATCAAAAATAAAAATTTTTACGTTTAATGAAGATAAAAATTGTAATATTATGTCATATAAAAAAAAAAATTTGAGACGTGGAAATATTAGTTGTGAATAAATGTGGTTGGCTCAGATATTTGTTAACAATAATAAAATAAAATTGTCCAACCGCATAGTTAGTAAAAAGCCTAACAGATATTAGTGTTTTTCAAGCAGCGGTTTCCCGCCTCGGCTTGGATTTAGAAATTAAAATTAAGGCAAATTGGGTCATTGGCATTTATTTATGCAGCCCGTTAGCGTTGCGAAAGCTTGTTTTCAATGTCTTCCAGACGCTCTTTGTAGCGTTGCCGGGACGTCTCGTCTCTGGCCAACTGGGTCATTTCTTTGACCAGTCGGCGTTGTTGTAGTACCTTTACCCTTTTTCCGGAGCGTTTGTGCTTCTTTGGTTCCTTCCTTTCCTGCCTTGCCCGGTACTCAGCTATTGTGAGTGGGCGTGGTCCATCTGCAGGGTTTTGCTGCAGAGCTTCCTCCAACGTTGGCAAGTCCTTTGTATCGTGGGCTGCGCGTTTGAGAATTGTGCCATCAATTGTTGTGTGTTGTTGTTATTATGATTTATGCGTCGACAGCGGCGATGACGTTATCATACACAAATACACTCGGGCAACATTACACATTTTCACAAATTTGTATCGGCTATTTGGTTGGCAAGGTGGCAAGGCATTTGCTGTCAGGCGGAGGCGAGACTCAGTCTCAAATCCTGATGTCCTTATGTCCTGACGTCCTGTCACGGTCGCCATATACTGTTTGAAAGGATTCCAAAGAAGGTTCGGTGTTGTAGAGTCAGAGCGTCTGCTCTGTTAGAGTTCATTTATAAGAATGTTTCTTGAGCGCTCGTCTTGGGCTGAGCTGAAAAAATTTTCATCCTGCAAACGGACGCCAGTGACTACGGAATTGGCGCGATCCTCACACAGGATACAGAAGAGGGCGAAAAGGTCATTTCATACTCCAGTCGGACCCTGAACGGAGCCGAGAAGAACTACTCAACAACAGAGAAGGAGTGCTTGGCAATTGTGTGGGCTATTAGGAAGCTAAAGCCGTACCTGAAGGGCTACTACTTTAAGGTAGTGACGGATCATATGGCACTGAAGTGGTTGAACAACATAGAAAGGCCTTCGGGAAGAATTGCCAGATGGGCGTTAGAGCTAGAGCAGTTTGACTTCGAGGTCGCATATAGGAAAGGCCAGTTGAACGTAGTAGCAGATAAGTTATCGAGGCAGCCACTGCCAGAATTGATATCAGCAGAACCAGAGATTTTGCAAAGAACGCAGGACACAGAGGCCAAAGCAGAATGCAGCTGGATCACGGAAATGCGAAAGAAGATAAAAGAGCATCCTCAAAAGTTGCCACACTACGTATGGGAGGGTAGCACCTTTTACAGGCAGATTCCGCATAGAGCAGAGAACGAAGATGTAGTGACTTGGAAGTTATGCGTTCCGCGGCAGTTGAGGCAAACGGTCCTGCGCGAAAACCACGTCTCCCCAGCAGTAGGCCATGTGGGCAGTCGTAAGACGATTGCGCGGCTTGCAGCCCGGTACTACTGGCCAGGAATGCAGAAAGACGAAAGGGCGTACGTTCGGAAATGCGAGGACTGCGCAAGGTTCAAACCAAATCAGCGGCTGGCGGCGGGAAAGATGTTGACACAGATCCCGGAAGAGCCCTGGGCGACAGTGTGCGCCGATTTCGTCGGACCATTGCCAAGATCGAAGCATGGAAACAACATGTTGTTGGTGCTGATCGACAGGTTTTCGATGAGCGTTCAGGGAACGCATAGTCGCACGATTTGCAGTACCGAAGGTGGTGATTACGGACAACGGCATGTAGTTTACGTGCCGGACTTTCAAGAAGTTCCTCAACGACATGGGGATAAAGCAGCAGTTTACGGCACCGTACACTCCGCAGGAAAATCCGACGGAGAGAGCAAACCGCACTGTAAAGACAATGATAGCACAGTTTGCCGGTCAGAACCAGAGGAATTGGGATGAAAGATGGGCCAAAATCATGCTGGCGGTGAATTCTAGTGTGTCGGATTCCACAGGCTACTCACCGGCGTTTTTGACACAGGGCCGCGAGCCAAGGCTACCGAACGCGCTGTATGACAGAGAAACGCTAGGAACAGGAAGGCAACAGAGTCGCCTGAAGGAAACGCCGATAAAATAAAAGAGGCCTTCGAGGTGGTGCGGAGAAATCTGGAGAGAGTGTCCCAAGACCAAGCGAGGCACTACAAACTACGGAAAAGGCAATGGAAGCAAAGGATTGGTAAAGTGGTGTGGGCCAAAGAGCAGCATTTATCAAAAGCGGCCGAGGGGTTTGCGGCCAAACCAGCCCCGAGGTTCGATTGGCCGTACCATATTGTGGATTTCATATCGCCAGTAATCTTTAAGATTCGCCACCGGAAAAACAGAAAGGAGCGCACGGTACACGTCAGCGACCTTAAGCAGCAGGATCTGGAGGAGAATGAGGCCGAGAACGTGGATGTGAATCCATCGGGAGGAAACAGGGAAAGCAGTAGAGCCAACTGTTCCCGAGAATGGAGTGGGCCAGTCATCCGTTTCAGCGTCAGGCCAAAGCCGGAATCAACGGAGACATGCCGCGAGCAAACCGAAATACTGCGTCCCACGAACATGCCTGAAGACGGCTGTTTATTCGTCTGGCCACCGCCAGAGTCAACAGCCCCACCACCGGGGAAGGGGGAGACCACCACTGTCGGTATGGAGAAATGGCAGGACCCGATAACAGAAGCAACACGACACCCGTTTCAGCGTCAGGCCAAGGCGAGAGTTAACGGGGCCATGCCGCGAGCAAGCCGGAATACTGTTTCATCCACGCGAACATCAGGGTTCCCCCACTAACGTCAGAAACAGTGCAATCACCAGACCAAGGAACCAACATACTCCCGTGAAAAGGGGAGGGGCGGTACAGCCGTACCGCAAGGCACGACAAATGAGGCTGCAGGGAAGAAAGTCAAAGATTAACAAGAATGAAACGTTTTGTTTATAATCCAACTTACCGCCAAAAGTTTGTTTAAAGTCATCAAAGCTTAGGGAAGGGGCGCCTCGATCACAAGGCGGTCGACCGCACCAACGGGAGTTATCGGGATCTATCGGCAACAATCGATCGACGGGAAGTAGTGTGACCAGATGACGAAAGGACGAGAATGCGGAATGCGGAAAGAAGAGTGGCGTCACAGAAATAAGAGTCGGCGGGAAAATTTGAAAACAAAGAACGGGGAATACACTGAGAAGAGATCGGCGATGTGGAACTCAAGACAGAGCTGTGAGCGTCGCCGAGATCTCAGGAATGTTCCACAGGAAACGCAAAACCCGCAAGGCCGGATTTCAATTTTTCCGAAAAAGAGGAAGATGTGAGGAGATACGCACAAATGCAGATGATGTTTGCATAAAGAGGGCCTGCCGATGTCAGTTACGCAACAAGTCAACGCGTTGTAACGGCAGTGTGAGACGGAGGAGAAAGAGAGTTTGGAGATTCTGTACCAAGAGAAAGAGAGCTTGGAGACTCTGAACCTGGAGAAACAGAGTGTGGAGACTCCGAACCTGGAGAAAGAGAGTTTGGAGACTCCGAAACTGTAGAAAGAGAGTTTGGAGAGACAGAAGGTTTGAAGGAGAGTAACGGTACAAGCTGGACTTTGAACCGGGCCAACGGTAAAACCGTGGACTTTGGATCCGGAGATTGGAGACTACAGGGATAAACCGGTAACGGAGGCCTATATAAGCAGGCCGAACGCTGGAAGCGGGACAGTCAAGGAGAACGAGTATACAAGTCAACAACGTAAAGAAACAAAGTCAGCAGAGGAGCTACCACCGTGACTGTCAAAGGGACAAGATCGCTACGTCAAGACGTTCGTGACAAGGAAAGTCTCCGAATTGAGACGAAGGTAGCTAAGGTCCAATACGACGAAGCACGGGTAGTCCGGAAGCATTCAACAGGCGAGGCCGAACCGAAGAGGGTCCAAATAGGCGACAGAAATTGTGGTGTAGACCCGGTCGACTGTGTCGGAGACTGAGTACGTGAACCCGGCGATTGCCTGGTGTGTCCGAGCGATCAGAGCAGGCGTGGTACCGGCGCCACCAGTCCGAGCAGACGTGGGGTTGGCGTGTTGCTGTTTCACCAGGTGTTTGCCTTGGGGATCGCAGCCGTTAGCTGCCGTGAGTCCGCATACGATGAAAAATCCTTAGCCCAAGTGACGGGCCCCAGCGTCACGGTCCGCGCCACTCAGGACGACGAGAGCGGCGAGACTGCGTAACGAGGCCGTTGAGCAGATCATCCAGCACTACGACGGGAGAGCGAAGACGTCCGGATAATCATATCGAACTGTGGATCTAAGCAAGAATGAATACCTCAGAAACGAAAACTGCAAGTGTTGTTACTGGTAACCGGGTGATCACGTTTTAATATAAATTTGGTGGGACCAACGCACGAAATCTACTGAACTAACCGCACGTATTCCGTAGCGAGCAGACCAATAAAATCAGGTCGTTACATCCGGCGCCCAAAAACGTGATTATCCCGGCAGTATAGAAACAAAAACCAGTATGGGTAGAAGTTGGATCTACCGTCTCAAAAGGAGGACTTCGCAGATAAATTAAATAAACTAAATAAAGTAAAATAACAAATACATAAAAAAAAAGTACAATAAATAAAGTAAACAAGAAATAACGTGAATAAATAATTACAAAAATGAGCGACACGTATTATGAAACCCCATTTTGCTGAATTAAATCTGGAATGTCAAGTTACTTATGATGAATTAATTACAGAACTCCATTGCGCACACGGAAACTCAAGAAGCCAAATACACAAGACACCTTAACAATACACTTAACCAGATACACGGAGTTCGTCACCACAAACACACTGCTTATTAATAGATAAGAAACAATATTAGAATAAGTACACAGCGGCTAGCGCAAACACACCTAGTGGAAATAATCCCAAATATGATGGTGAAAGTGGAAAGCTAGACGGTTTCATAGCGGCAGTGGAACAAGTACTAGGCCTGATTAGGGGAGAAGAAAGCTCCAATATAGGGGTTATAGCTCTCCGAGCAGTCCGGAGCAAGATAATAGGAGCAGCAGATAAAGTCCTGGATTTGGACGAGTCGGAGTTAAATTGGGATCAGATTAAAAGAGTATTGATCTCACACTTTAAAGACAAAAGATCAGAGCAGGACCTGATAATGGAGCTGACCCATATCAAGGAGAAGAAACTGGACGTAGAAGCCCTTTACAATAGGGTTATGACCCTGAAGAAGGCTTGGTGAGTCTAACCAAGACATGCGAGAATAGCATATTGTTGAGAGGAGAAAAGATTAAATGGTACGAGGAGATGGCGCTAAACGCCTTTATTTCGGCCTTAAAGGGACCGATAGGAGTACCCATGAGGAACATGGTGGTCCCTTATATAGCCAAGGCTTATGAGATAGCGTGCAGGGAGGAAAAGTTAGTTGCTTTGGAAGTTGTCGACCCAGAACCCAAAACGCAGGGGTCGGGAGACTCGCGAGACAAGATTGCTAAGGAAATCAGAAACAGGAACAGGAGAAGAAGGAGCCCAGGTGTTGGAGGCACGCAGGGAGACAGGCATTTGGTCACAGTACCAGTGGGGAGGAAACAATCCCCTCCGTTCCCAATGCCGTTCCCCATGCCGAATACGAACGGATGGCCGGGATTTGGGTTTCCATACCCAATGATGGGTAACCCGTTCAGGACAGAAAACTTTAATCAACGGGATTCTGTAGGGTACCAGAGACCATATCGTAATTACCAAAACAGGAATTCCAGATGGAATCAAGGCCAAACAAACAGAGATAGACAATGGAACAGGTACAACAATAATAACTATAGCAACCACAGTAACAATGGCAGGGGGCAACTAGCAATTGAAGCGCCAACAAACGCGGAAGACAGTGGCCAATCGAGAATGTCCAAGTATTCTAACAATTCTAATAATTCAGGGCAATCCAGACAATCGTACAATTCAAATAATTCAAAGCGATCATATAATTCAAACAACACTTTCGAGAGGAACGATAATAGAACTTCGGTAGGTGGACAACTCCACAACATTCAGGAAGATGAGGCAAATTTTCACAACCAGCCTCGAACAACCCACAGGATATTTAGGAACAAGGAAAAGTCATACGACTCTGCCTTATGTTTCTCGACAGCTCAACGGATAGAGTGCCAATGGACAAAATCAGAACAGAGCACTTAAATAAAGAGGAGCTCAGGGAGTTAAGTAGAATTTGTAGGAATATCCGAAGATATTCCACAGAGAAGGAGACAATTTGTCTTTCACAAACGCAGTCAAACATGAGACAAGAACAAGGGACGATATTCCCATCTATGCTAGACCGTATAGGTATGCGTTTAAGGAAAAACAGGAGGTGAGGAGGCAACTAGACAAGTTGCTCGACCAGAACATAATCAGACATAGCCATTCACCCTGGAGTGGTAGTTGATTATAGAAAATGGAATGAAAAGGTGATAAAGGATAGGTATCCACTACCGATAATAAGTGACGTATTGGACAATTTAGGAAGAGCTAAATACTTCTCGACGTTGGATTTAGCGAGTGGATATTACCAGATCGAAGTTCAGGAATCAGACATTCCAAAGACGGCTTTTTCCGCAGAGGGAGGTCACTTCGAGTATGTTCGAATGCCGTTTGGCTTAAACAACGCTCCTGCGACCTTCCAGAGGTTAATGAAGAACATCTTTGGGGAATTGTTGGGCAAATGTTGCCTCATATACATGGACGACATCATGGTGTTTTCAGCATCATTGCAGGAACACATTACTGACTTGGAAAAGGTATTTAAAAAGCTCACGGGAGCCAATTTTAAATTACAATTGGACAAGACAGAGTTCCTAAGGACAGAGGTAGAAATTTAGGACACGTAGTAACCCGCAGGGAATAAAACGAACCCGGGAATGATTGAAGCAATAAAAAATTCACTATCCCGAAAACTAGGAAGCAAATTAAGTCTTTCCTAGGGTTGTTAGGGTACTACAGGAAATTTATTAAAGATTTCGCAGCGATAACAAAACCGCTGTCGAAACAGCTAAAAGGGAAAAAGTCAGTGCAAATAGACGAAGGGTATGTTGAAGCATTTGATGATCCGATTTTACAATTTCCCGATTTGAAAAGCCGTTCATCCTGACCACGGATGCCAGCAATTATGCTATTGGATCTGCGTTATCGCAGGGAACCCTGGGAGCAGACAGGCCAATAGCATACGCAAGTAGGACCCTATCAACATCGGAAACAAATTATGCTACCATAGAAAGGAAATGCTTGCCATAATTTGGTCAATAAAGCCTTTCAGACATTACTTGTTTGGTACCAAATTCAAGATAGTGACGGATCATAGACCATTAACCTGGTTAATGAGTATTAAAGAACCCGACTCTAAACTTGTGAGGTGGAGACTTTAGATGTTGGAGTACGACTACGAAATAGTGTACAAGAAAGGGTATTTGAATGTAGTGGCAGCACGTTAAGTAGAGTTCAACCGGAGCTTAACGTGCTAGAAAACGCCTCAGAAATGGCAACTAACGGTGAAACAATACACTCTGCAGAAGCAGATTTACAGTTAGGTTTTCCGATTTCGGAAAAGCCACTGAATGAATACAACATCCGGGTGGTGATAGAAAAAGGAGAAACGTCCAAAGTAACTAAGCAAGTCCCATTTAGAAACAAAATGCGGATAAGTTGGACGGGGAAGAACTTCGACGAGGAAACAATTGGCCGTAAACACAAGGAAATCCTGAAACCAAAGAGAACGGTGGCATTATTAATACCGGAAGAGTTGGTTTTAACCATCCAGGAAGTGTATTGCAAGTATTTTGCGTACAGTAGGTTGTACAGTGCAATAAGATGTACAATCCTACTACCGGACGAAATACAGAAGGATCAGCAAGATCAGGTAGTCAAGGAATACCACCAGAGGAGTAATCACAGGGGGATAGAGGAGACTCTGGCTCACATAAAAAGGAAGGTCATTTTTCCACACATGAATCAATTGATAACCCAAACAATCAACAATTGCGATACCTGTCAAACTCAAATATACGACAAAAGACCGCATAAGATCAAATATAGTGTAATCGAAACTCCAGAAAGACCCATGGAGGTAGTGCACATCGATCTGTACTTTGTCAACAAAAAGAACGTCTTCATGATTATTGACAAATTCTCAAGGTATGCATGGGGAATAACTATTCCAGCCAAAAAAGTATCAACATTGTTAAAGCAATGAAGAACTTTATGGCCTATTCGGAATACCAAAAAGGTAATTTGCGATCAGGGAGTTGAGTTCTCATCGAACCTCTTTAAGGATTTTTGTAGGCAGTACGAACTCGAACTGCATACAACGTCCTTTCAGCAGTCGTCGAGTAACTTCACAGTCGAAAGACTGCACTCCACGATTACGGAAATATACCGTTTAATATTGGAAAATAAGAAAGAAAAGAGATTGGAGCTTAAACATGAAGAGACTCTGAGTGAAGCATTTATAACGTACAATAACGCCATTCACTCAGCAACCAAAGCTGACTCCTCAGGAACTATTTACGGGCAGAACGCATGAATTCCTGAATAACGTCATTCAATAATGAACACGATTACTTACAGAAAATCAATGCGTTCCAGGCCAAAATATACGCAATGATTAAACAACGAGTACATGATCAAAAAGTTAGAAGAATTGAGGCAGCGAACACAGATAGGCAGGAACCGGATCCAATTCAAGTGGGGAATACAATATTTAGGAAAGAGAACAGAAGAGATAACTCACTTCCAGGTCTCAAACACAAGGTGGTGGAAGACAATGTTCTAACCATAACAACAGCGAAACCACAGAAAATACACAAAGAAAAAATCCGGCGAATTATAAACCGAACGATTAACATTATTTACAGGTTTTCAATAGCCACGGCCGAAGAGAGCAGGCTCAAAAGAATACCCTTGAAAGGGAACGAACCGTTGGCTCAGATCCAAATGGAACAGCAAGAGTGATACAAACGCACCAAACCTTTGTTCATATTGTCAAGTTACAGGGGGTATAGAGAAATAGCAGAGGGAATAGAACGGACACTTAAAGAAATTGCAGATGACCCGAAACTAGAGACTTAGTTCAATCACTACAGAAGAAACTACAGATGGTAAAAACTAGATTAGAAAGTATATGGCCCAAGCATAGAAGAGCAAGGGGACTGATCAATGGATTAGGTTCAGTGGTCAAAGCAATAACAGGAAACTTAGACGCCAATGACGCGGAAAGGTTAGAAGAAGAAATAAGGAAATTGAAGGAAGAAGAGGAAACATTGAGGGAAAACTTAAACTCACAGGAAAAAGCAAGCAGTAAAGTCAATTTCATGTTTAAGAATTTGACGAATTACATTAACGAAGAACAGAATAGGGTAAACCGATTTATTAACAACTATAATAACGGCATAAGCAAGTCGTTTATTGAGGAGGACAAGAGGATGTATAGATTAGAATATATCGGGAGAATTGCGCTTACGATAGACATGTTAGGCTTGAATCTGAACGACGTTGCCGAGGGCCTGTTGTTGGCTAAGTTAGGGGTGATTTTTAGGTTTTTATTCGACAAAAAAGAAACGGACAGGTGTGTCCGCGAATTAAAGAAGCAAGGGATACAACTATTATCAGAAGAACATATGTATGAATTTTTGGAGCTAAGCGCGATAATGAACAATACAGACATTTTATTTTTAATAAGATTGCCGTTATTTAAGGAAGAAATATTTTTCATTCATAAGATTAATACCGCTTCCGATGAACAACACAGAATTTGTTGATAACTCCAAATTATGTGGTGATTCCATGGGAATGAAATACACTATTATAGGGAAAATGTCAGCTAATAAGGAATATTATATATATGCAAAAACGAATAAAATTATAAGGCAAATTAATTCAAAATGTATTACTAGACTGCTAAGTGAAAAGGAAGCGGAATGTGAGACAAAGGACGTCGGATTAGTCTCAACGGTCTTCGAACGGAGGCCGGATACATAGCAATCTTCAAACGAAGAAATGTCAAACTCCAAACAGATTGTGGAGTCGACTGAACATTGAATGGATCAGTTCTGATAAAATTCACCCATTGCAAGGCAATGGTGAACAATGTGCAGTATGAAGCGGTGGAGAGGCTTGGCACAGCGGAATTGAAGTTAGACATACCGCTGATAGAAAACGTTTACGAAAACAGGACAACCTGGGTCCTGGTTTCCAGGGTCTGGAACAAAAGTACAGATCAACAAGATACGGTGGGGAACCACTATCCATACAACAACGACTTACACGATGCTTGGTGTACTGTTAATAATAGTATTCGTCGTGGCCTATTTCCGAAGAAGACGAACCATTTTTACCACCAGAGAATACGGCCACATGCCACCTTCACTCTCACCATCGCTTCACCCGTTTCAGCAACTATATTCCCGCTATGGTCCGGTAGTTCAGTCTGAGGGGGGAGGAGTTACCGCCTCAGCATTACCCTCGGCGGTCCCCCGCCGAAACCCCTCGACAACCGGAGGCTTAGGCGACACTTTTGTATTGGCCACCGTATTTTTAATTTGAACTCCACAAAACCTAACGGACCTACATCTTAACTTACGCGCTGTATAAAACGATTGCCTTGAGTGGGCCACTCGCAACGCGGCCCTTGCAACCAAGGCAGGATCATGCCACCACAGCCGACTGTCCGCGAGGGTCTTGAAGCCCTACCCCCGACTAGCGAGACCAGCTGGATTATGCTCGAAACGGACATGTGCCCATTTTCCACCTCCGTGAACTGAGGGATCCTTGTGACCCGATTAGCCACGAATGTGGTCCAATCATCTCTTGCAACCCATCTCTTGCTGAATTCTTGAGGGAGGACATTGTCCCAGCCTAGATCTGGAGCCAAATGTCTTGCATAAACATCTTCGATCGGACAATAAAGCGGGCTACCAGCCGGCTGGATCGAAAACCTTGGCAATTTGGGAAAGGACTTGACGCTTCGTGAACGACGACCCCGAGGTCAATTCTGGAGGAGTGAAGAAAAACTTATCAGACGTCGCCTTCCACCGCACGCCGAGAGTTTTGGCCGTGCTCTCTGCGTCGATTTCGAGAAAATCAGCGCGATTGAGATGGTCAGCCTGAATGTCTGACAAAATCGCCTTGCTATTGGACGTCCACTTCCTAAGTGGACACTTGTGTGGACCGGGTCCAGCGAGTCCTCCAGGGCGCAGTTAACTCGCGTGGAGAAGGCGGACAACCTCCGGGGGTCTGCCGAATGGACTGGGCCTGTCAACACCCATCCAAAAATGGTTTCCTGGCCAGAAAGGGATCCACAAATATTTATTTTGCAGTTGCCGAGGAGAATTGCCGGAAGAATGTCTGCTCCTATCAAGACATCGATCTGGGAGCTCTCAAAAAACTTGTAGTCAGCAAGGGGGATGTCCGGAAGATCCTTAGGAAGATCTTGTGGGATTGGATATAAGGGCAGATTTCCGGCCAGGTGCGGAAGAGCATAGGCTGCGGTCTCTTACTGTATCCCAGGTCTGGAGGGCGATCGAATCAAAAAATTACACACCTTAGTGAGTTGACCGGTCACGGTTTGGTTTAGTCCGGACACTTGGGCCTGGATAGTCTTGAAAGGAAGTCTGATTAAGTTGAACAGCCGTTCTGTAATGAAGTTTGCTTTAGATCCAGGGTCAATCAGGGCTAGCGCTTGGAAGTTGCACCCCAGATGGCACCCGTGGCGCCCGTGCCTTCTGGAATAGGTGCGGGCCGAGTCCTGGTTGTCGCAGACGAACTTTGAGCGGTTGTAAATGGATTACCGCGGTGCAGGAGGGTGAGATGCCGGCTGTGGCCTGTGAAGCAGCTGAGGGCACTAGTGCAATCCCGTTGCTGTTGCCCTCGTGCGAAACAGTTCAGGCAGAGCTGCCTTCTCTTGATGTAGTCGGAGCGAACACTCACATCCATTTCGAGGAACCGTGGACATAAGCGAATAGGGTGGTTCTCCCTTGGAAACAGACATCACACCACTTGGGGGCTGAAGCCACCCTGGTCTCGTATGAGTTGAGCCGCGCGGTGGGGCGTTGATCCCTTAGCTTCACATGGAGGTGTGCATAAAACGTTAGAGAGGCTAAGGAGGTATTATTATTGGCCCAGACTGGTAAGGGACGTGAAGGAGTACATTCAGTCCTAAGTAGCATTTGCTGTGCCCCCAGATCGGCGGTTCACTCCAGCTTAGGAACATCACCCTATTACATGACATTTGGACAGCACTTCATTTCATTTGGTGCCACATATAAATTGATGAGAGCTCTTAATCTGCTCGAAGACAGGTCGTTGACGTTCTCAAAGGAAGATTCGATAGAAATTGTCCGTAGCAGGGCGTTAGAAGTTATGAAGAATCAGTTAGAGAAAAACGAGAAAAGGTACAATTTGCGCTTAAAGGAGCTATCTTTCAGTGAAGGCCTGGAAGTCTATCACAGAAATTTCAAGGGGAGCAATTTCACAGCTGGTTACAATGCGAAATTGGGTCCATCCTTCGCGAAGGTAAGGGCGATACGTTGGCAGGTTCTCAAACGAAGCCTTGATCCTTCGCGCGCGCTGTATAAAGCGATTGCCTTGAGTGGGCCACTCGCAACGCGGCCCTTGCAACCAGGCAACGCCACCGAGCAAGTCTCGAATTCAAATCGGTCTGCGACATCAGCCACTTGAGCGACGCATGGTCGGTAATGACTGTAAAATCAAGGCCTTCCACATAAGCTCGAAACCGTTCCGATACGTCTGCAAAATTGCTTATGAATTTTCGGTACCAACCGACCATCCCGAGAAATCGTCTCAACGCTTTTAACGACCTTGGCAATGGAAAATCCGTCATTGCAGATATTTTATCTGGGTCCGTTCGAACTACCCCTTCACCCAATAGGCATCTTTCCATCCAGGCTAGAAATAAAATAGGCTTTAGGTAGACGATCCAATATTTATTTGTGGCAAAGGATACGCGTTTTTCTTTGTCACTGCGTTCACCTTTCTGCTGTCGAGGCACAGTCGCACCTTCAATGGTTTCTGAACCAAACCAACAGGAGAAGACCAATGGCTCCTCAATTACGCCGAGCTGAATCTTACGATTAACTTCCTCTAAGAGTAACTTCTCAACAGCTTACGAAACAGGAAAATGTCTCTGTTTTACGGGCTTGACTTCCCCAACATCTATAGAATGGAAAAGCATGCTTTTTTTCCCAAACCCAAAACAACGAAAAAAGGAAATATATCAATAATTGCGTGCAACTTGGTTCGTTGGATGTCAGACAAGACATGAGCGTCACTGGTCAATTCCTCTGTACTCAAGAGTCAAAACACGGTCCAAAAATCAATTCTGAAATATATATATACTCTCTATACTCTCTGAGCCAGGATAGGGCATTTGATTGATATATATATATATATGCCCTATGCGCTTCGCCGCATGTAGTCTTCAAATTTAATGAAAAATTCCTAGAATTTATATAATATGAAAGTCATTAATTTTATTTGAAAATTGTTATTTTCAATCCAAAACAAATGAATAAACTATATTTTTCGTTTGTCCATTTGGAGCGAATACAAATAAAGGGTTTGGAATGCCAACACTTGAACAGGCTACGTATAGCTGCCCATGAGAAAAACACGGCTCTTCCAAATTCAACCCGCATACTTGAAGCGTTTGTCCTTGTGCCTTATTGATAGACATGGCAAATGATAGACGCACTGGGAATTGCAG